>NC_088357.1:24962500-24967500 GCF_036884655.1 Musa acuminata AAA Group
TTGTTTAACGGATTGGACTACACTTATTGGAAAACTCGAATGAGAGTTTTCTTGATTTCTATGAATTACGATTTATGAAATATCATTGAAAACGGTTTTCAACTTCCCTCTAAACCGATGAACGAATGATCGGATTTGGAGAAAAAATATTTTTCTTTAAACGCAAAGGCTATGAATGCCTTATTTTACGCTTTGGACAAAAATGAGTTCAATCGGATTTCTACATGCGAAACGGCTTTTGATATTTGGCGAACACTTAAAATCACGCATGAGGGAACTAGTAGAGTCAAAGACTTGAAAGTTAACATTTTATTGCATGATTTTGAGCTTTTTCAAATGCAACCAAGTGAGACTATAAGCGACATGTACACCCGTTTCACGGATATCGTCAATAATCTAAGAGTTTTTGGTAAATCTTTTTCGAATTTTGATCTCTTAAGCAAGATCTTAAGATCCGTTCCAAAAAGGTGGGATCCTAAAATAACCGCAATACAAGAAATAAAATATTTAAATATTTTTCCACTTGAAGAACTAATTGGTTCGTTGATGACATATGAAATGGTGCACAATACACATGATGAACAAAATCACCTTCCAAAGAACAGGAAGGATTTGGAACTCTGGACAAATGAATACCACTTGAGCGATGACTCAAGTGATGAGGACAATGATGAACTTGAACTTCGAACACTAAATCTTAATAAGTTTATTAAATAAAAATCTAAAATAAACAATGAACTTGAATGGAGGAAGAGGCCAAAGAAGAGGAAGGCAACCAAGGATGAATCAAAAACTTCCAAAGGCGAAATAACGAATTGAGCTTTGATGGGCTTCGACTACAAGGTAAGTAACTCAACTCTCTTGAATTATTTTGTAATTACTTGAAGTTTTTTATGAGTGCTTAATTTAGATAGTAGGAATAGAAAATAAAAAATTGTTTTTCAAAAATTATATCATGTTTTTCTTTTTAGCATCTTTGAAAAATTAAAAAATTGATCATGAAAAGTATATTGCTAAGGTTTCTTGCATGTTATGTTTTGAAATGTTGAATGATATATGCAATATTAGGGATGATAATTATATGATATGTGATAATGCTTAGGATTAATCTATGCATGTGTATCTTGATGATTTTATGTCATGCATGAGTTTTTGAAGTAAATGTTGATTTGAAACTCTCATTTTAGATTAACATGTTTTTGGTCTAATCATTTTTATGATAAATTAAGATGACATTCTCATGATATATTAAGATGACATAGTGCATGTACATCTATGTATGAATTTCTTGATAGTCTTTTGATGATAGATGTGATATTATAATGTGTTTAGTCTTGACGGCTTCATGACAAAACTTTTATTTCGATTTTAAAATGATACATGTTTTCACAAAAGACTTGAATACCCTCACATGAAATCAATTGTATGAAATGGAAATAAATTTTCTATCCTATTGAAATTAATGAATTTATTTTACCAATCTTGTGAATTTCATGAAAATAAACATGATGAATATTTTGAAAATATATGAGTGTATCATGTATTTGGTCTTAATGATTTCTCTTAAACATATTTTTTGAAATCATACTTGATGATGAATATCAAGATATTAAAAGGATGTTATCATGGAATCATGCTTGATGATTTGTTTTACGAAATTTACCTTTCCGTCTTAAATGTTGACACTTGTTTTATTAAAGGTAAAGGCATGCTTATAAGAAGCAAATCACATGAATAGAAATTTATAAAAACGAAATACGATCCTCTATCTTATCGACTTTTCAATAAATCTATGCTTGTCATGTATGAATTTATTGAATGTGATTTTGAGGATGATTTCGGATTTCATAAATGCTTGATTCATACTTATGACATGAGACACATTTTAAAATATGAATCATGTTTAATTCTTCAATCATATTATATCTCCCTTAATTCATTTTGTTCTCCTAGATTTATTTACCAAAGAGGAGAACCTTCCGAAAATGAAATGATACAAATGAATCACTTATCGATATGTCTTTTTGAAATATCTTTTTAATGTGATGTTGATAATTTGAGATGCCTATTGGAATTCATGACATGAGATAATTGAATCCTTGACTTACTCTAGCTTGAAAATAGATGTTTAAAATCTTGCTTGATGAGTTATTTTATAAGATTTTGCCTTTACGTCTTGAACTTTCATGCTAATCTTGATTTGGCATATAATGACTAAGGCATGCTTAGATGAAAAAGAATCACTTAAAAAATGCTTTTCCCATCTTATCGAGATTAATGATTTCATGATATTTTGTGAATCTCGAAATTGATTTTGATGACTTGATTATGAATTTAAAGTTAACGATTTGATTTGAATGAGTTTTATTTAAATCATAATCTTGATCTTGGAAAATTGGAATCACAAATAATATCTTTTGGTATTCTTGATACTCATAATATGAAAGTATTGGTATTAATGACTTGAATTTGATTGAAACATTGCATGCTTAAATTAATCATTCTCCTATGTTTCAAAAATTCTTTAAATGCCTTAAGTGATGATTGAAAATTAATTTGCTTTATGATTAATCATGAATCATGACTTGATCTATGATATTGATATATTTTAATTATGATCCTTGGTTGTATAATTCTTTTGCTCTATTAAAAAGATTTATCGAATAAATCATGTCCTTCTTGAATTTTCTTGATATCATGACATGATTTTGTAATATGGCTTGTATAATGATTACAATTTTTTAGCCATTGGTTTCTCCCTTCTTTTTGATAATGATAAAGGGGGAGTTAGTTTACTAGCCTGCATATTTCAAAGGAAGGAAAATTTGCTAGCTCGATCATTTCATTGAAAGAACTTACTATCATAAACACTACCAATGAATTGCAAATCTTGCAATCTAAAGAGAAGCAAAGAATTGCTATCTCGAAAGAAGCAAAAAATACAAAACTTAAAAAACTTGCAATATAATTGCTCTTACCATGCTTTGTATCAAAAATAGGTTGATATCCTTAAAAGCATCATATTAAATTTTTTAGTCTATTGCAATGTATCACATGTATCGCAAATTAAAAATTTTGAGACTATTATCATATCATGTTTAACAATTAATATCTTTCATTGATATGATAAATTATCAATCTCATGATGTATTGCATAATGATATCATGATTTGCGATTGTATCATGTGATCCTTGGTGAATTTTTACATTGATATCCTTCATGAAATGATTTCTTTGCATTATTGTCTTTTATGCATCATGTGATGATTGAAATATTGATTGATGCAAAGTTGATGTAAAAGTCTAAATCATTGGTTCCTCTCCTTCTTTTTGACATTGACAAAGGGGGAGAAAGTTATTGCTAGCATGCACACTTGAATGAAGAAATTTGCTATATCAAACATCATAAATATTGTTACTTGCAAAGAAAAACAAAGTGCAATCTTGCACAAAAATTCAAGTGTTAAATTGCCATGATTGAACTTAAGAATCTTGGTATGCTTTTGTGCTTATATGTTGTGATGAAAATCTAGCTTCATGTTATAAAAACTTGAATATATTTTAAAATAGCTAGAGCTACTTCTCCTTTTTGTCGATGACATAGGGGGAGAAGTATATTGATGACTTCATGCATTGAATTGAACATTTTATATATTTGCATGATGGTTTAAATGTTTATCGGAACATGTGATGAATGTTACTTAGATTTGGGATAATCTGAAATCAATGGCATATTGATAGGGGGAGTTTGGTTAAACTCCGGGGAGTTAAGGTTACTCCGTTAGTCATCAATTAGTTGTCATAAAAAAAAAGGGGGAGATTGTTGAATCTTGAATTTTGATGATGAAACTAATTGATTGTGTTTAGATGTTTAACTACATTTTGAGTGATGCAGGTCTACTCGATTAGGTTTAGACAGTTAACGCAGGAGGAATTGACGTTGCGCCGGAGGAGATCACGTTAGGATGGCAGAAGGCTTCGGACGTCAGGCATCGGGCCAAGAGCGGAATTGCGCCAAGGATATCGGGGTTGCGGAGGTCAACCGCCGAATGGGCAACAAGCCGCAAGAGAGGACGATGCGCCGAAGAATCGGACGAAGCGCAAACCAATGACGTGCCGGGCAACAGAATGTCAATTCGCTTTGTAATAATTGTCTAGATCGGAGTAGAGTTTTGGCTTGTGTGTGCAGGATTAACTATGATAACGACGAAGACATAAAGCGAAACAAAGTGCCGGAGTCAAGCGTGAAGGATTCGATGGGAGTTCGAGAGTTCGACGGAAGTCCAAAGGTTCGTCGGGAATGCTGCCGGAACTAGCCGAGAATGAGTAGGGAGCTTGCCGAAGGATTTTTCGGAAGCTCGCCGGAAGGTTCGTGGGAAGATCGCGGAGCTCACCGAGAAAGATTGGAGCTTGCTGAAGAAGTTCATTGGAACATGCCAAGATCAAATCGTGAAGTCTAGGAGCTTGCCGGGAGTCCGTAGAATGGTTTCCGAGAGTTCGTCGGAAGACCGTCGAAAGTTCGCCGGAAGCTCACCAGAAAAAGTCTTGACTTACGGACTTTGTAATAGCTTAGAAAATGTCTTTAAATTCATAGTTAGCACGTTAATTAGGGTTAGGATTAGGTGTTAATCCTATAACTCAAGTAGGGGCTAATTGGTCTCGAGTTCGAACTGGTTTGGACTAAGTTTGGAGCCCAACTAGTGAGCTGAAATAGTGTAAGCGGTGGCACCGCCTAGAACCCGAGAACCAAGCGGTGGCACCGCTGGACTGAGCGTTGGCACCGCCCAGCACCCGAGAGGTCCAGCGATGCCACCGCCGGAATGGGCGGTGGCAACGCCAGTCCACTGTTAGTGTCAGACACTGATAGGCGGTGGCATCGCCAGTCCACTTTCAGTGTCAGACACTGACAGGCGGTGGCACCGACACTCATAGGCGGTGGCACCGCCAGCATCGGGAACCAAGGAGAATTCAAATTTTGGAGCCCAAATTTGAAACCTCTT
>NC_088357.1:24972500-24985000 GCF_036884655.1 Musa acuminata AAA Group
GTGAACCGCTTGTAAAAAGTTGTAAGAGGGTTATTTGCCCTTCGCCTTCAAGAGATTTGCTAGTGGAAGGTGGGAGCCTCATCGAAGAGAGCCTCGCAAGTGGATGTAGGTCATTTGACCGAACCACTTTAAAATCGGCGTAATCTCTGGTTTGCATTTTATTATCGCTATTTACATTACTGTAAACCTTCTTACGTGCTTTATTTCCTCATTACCTTTGCTGCATACCTTTACGAACACACGTTCAAGTTAAGCTTTTCAAGTTCGGTTTTTATCGTATCGAAAGATTTTTCAAAATCGAAGTTTTAATCCGCTGCACTAATTCACCCCCCCCCCCCCCCCCCTCTCTTAGTGCTGCTCCGATCCTAACAATTGGTATCAGAGCCAGGCTCACTCTCATATTTGGTTTGATACCCAAGAGAGATGGCTTACTCCGGCATACATGAGGGTCATTCTATCACACGTCCACCCATGTTTAATGGGTCGGATTATATTTATTGGAAGACTCGTATGAGGATCTTCCTCATTTCCATGGATTTCGAGCTTTGGACTATTGTCGAAAACGGATTTCAAAAATCTTCTCTTCTGATGAGCAAATGGAATGAATCGGAGAAGAAAATTTTTGCTTTAAACGCAAAGGCTATGAATGCCTTGTTTTGTGCACTAGACAAAAATGAATTTAATTATGTTTCAGTTTATGATTCGGCTTTTGATATTTGGAGAACTCTTGAGGTCACTCATGAAGGCACTAGCCGAGTGAAAGAGTCCAAAATCAACATCCTTGTGCACTCTTACAAACTCTTCCGAATGAAACCAAGTGAGTCCATCGGAGACATGTACACCCGGTTCACGGATGTCATCAATGGACTCAAAGCTCTTGGTAAAGATTTTACTAACTTTGAACTAGTAACTAAAATCTTAAGATCCCTCCCTAAAAGTTGGGATCCAAAAGTTACGGCCATTCAAGAGGCCAAAGACCTTAAAACATTCCCTCTTAAAGAACTTATTGGGTCTCTAATGACCTACGAAATGACATGTTAAGCTCATGACGAGATCGAGAACCCCCTTCCAAAGAACAGGAAGGATATGACACTCACATCACAAGAAGATCACTTGAAAGGAACATCAAGTGATGAGGACAGTGACAATGACATTGCACTTTTGACTCAAAAATTTAAAAAATATTTAAGAAAGAACAAATTTAAAAATAATATAAAAAATAAATTTGAACACAAGAAGGACCAAGTGATTTGCTATGAGTGCAAAAAACCGGGACACTACAAGAACGATTGTCCTCAAGCCAAAAAGAGAATATCAAAGAAGAAAGCGCTCAAGACAACGTGGGATGATTTAAGCGCGTCCGAAGAAGAAGAGTCCAACACCGAGCAAGTTGCTCATTACGCCCTAATGGCCATCGGAGAAGAGGTAACGAATTTAATTGATGCAGATTTACCTTATCATGAATTATTAAATGCCTTCCATGAGTTATTTGATGAATGTAAGACAATTAGTAGAAAATATAAATTGCTAAAAAAGTAGCATGATAGTCTCACTTGTAATGTTGATAAATTAAAGACTGAATATCATGATAGTTTAGCTCCATGTATAAAATGTCATGATCTAGAAACTCTCCAAAAAGAGAACTTACTACTTAAGGACACCTTGAAGAAATTCGAGGTTGGTAGTAAGTCTTTGAACATGATCCTTACAAATAAGGGTCACGTTCCTAAAAGAAGTGGAATCAAATTTGTGAGAAGTCCTCACCAAAATCCAACCACCTTCATTAGAGGCCTTGTTTTACATGTTCGACACTAAAGCAATTGCAACTTTTGTTGCAAATATGGACATAAAACTTATAAATGTCCATTCAAGAAAATTAGTCCGAACAAACTAATTTGGGTTCCTAAAGGAACTATTATCAATTCTATGCAATATGATGAATAAGTCAGATTAATTTTTAAGGCACCCAAAAGAAAATGGGTACCTAAAAATAATCCCTTCTTGTAGAAACATATGTTGAATCTCGGATTTTGATGATGAAGTCAATTGTCATTTGTTATCTAATCTATATGTTAAGATAAGTGTGCATGATTAACTACGATAAAAGTAAGATATACAGTAGGAGTTGCGCCGGAGTCAAGACAATGATCACGTTGGGAGTTCGAGAGTTCGACGGAAGTTCGGACAGTCGTCGGAGGTTCTGCGGGAACAAATCCGAGAAGTCCATGAGCTTGCCAAAGAAGCTCGTCGGAACTCACCAAGTGGATCGTCGCAAGTCCAGGAGTTTGCCGGAAGTCCGCAGGAGTATCACCGAGGGTTTATCGGATGATCAACGAAAGTTCGCCGGAAGAAGCGATTGATGCACCGGAGCAAGTTGCAGTAAATGTCTTAGGAAATATCGTAGTTAGCACAATGATTAAGTTAGAAATGAGAGGTGATCCCATTAACTTAATCTTGGGGCAATTGGGCCCCTGAAAAACCCAAATTGGGCCGAATGGATCAACCCATTCGGACCCTGATTTCTGCCAGGCGGTTGAACCGCCCTAGCCAAGCGGTGGCACCGCCTGGGCTCAGTCTCGGAGCGAGACTAGGCGGTGCAACCACCCCAAATAGGAGGTGGCACCGCCTGAGCTCGGTCTTCGAGCTCTGGCAGGAGGTGCAACCGCCCCTGATAGAAGGTGGCACCGCCCAGAGGCTCAGTCTTCGAGCTCTGCTAGGCGGTGCAACCGCCTCAGTTAGGTGGTGCAACCGTCAGATCCCAGAATTCCGGGAATTGACAGTTTTGAGCTCAGAATTCAAACTGGGTTGGGGCCTATAAATACCCCACCCTTTCAGCACTGAAAGTGCACTCAAACACACCGAAATCCTGATCTTATTCTGTGATTTTTAGAGCTCAAAATTATTGTAAAGGCCAAAAGTTCTTCTCCCTCTTTTCTTCCAAGTTCTGATCTTTAAAGAGATGAGAGAAAATTCTGTAAGGGTTGTCTCCTAAGCCCGTCAAAAGGAGTGAAACTGTAAAAGGGTGGTTGGCCTTCGCCTATTGAAGGAAGGCCTCTAGTGGATGTCGGTGACCTCGTCGGTGGAGGAAGCCAAAAGTGGATGTAGGTCAAGATTGACCGAACCACTCTAAATCTCGGTTTGCATTTACTTTGAGCAATATTATCTTTACTACAAACCTCCTCAAAATCTTACTACTTTCTGCGCATATACGATTGGGTTTCAAGCTTTGCACTTTTCGAATCGGCATTTAGACGTAAATCAATTTTATCGTACGATCATCATATTTCAGTTTCGTTTACGTTTTGATTTCTATCATAACTGCAAAACTGCCTTTATATCCTTGCTTTAACTACATCTCACTTAATCAAGTGATTTACGAATCAGCATTTAGATGTAAATCAGTTTTTTTGTACGAATATCATATTTCAGTTTGCGCCTACTATCTGATTTGAACCATAACTGCAAACTGCATTTATATCTTTGCTGCATATCAGTTACTCAAAAGTTAAAGTGATTTACAAATCGGCTTTCTTACTGAAATCACTTTTATTGAACGAACGTAGTTTTTTTTTAAATCGTAGAAGGTTTTCCGCTGCACTAATTCACACCCCCCCCTCTTAGTGCTCTTGATCCTAACAATTGGTATCAGAGCGGGGTTAACTCTCAAATGGAATAAAACCCAAGAGAGATGGCATACGCCGAAAACCAAGAGGGCCATTCTATTATATGTCCACCCATGTTCAATGGGACAGACTACACCTATTGGAAGACCCGAATGAGAATCTTTCTTATTTCTATGGATTTTCGAAGTCTTCTCTTCCAATAATCGATTAGAATGAATTGGAGAAGAAGGCTTTCGCTCTTAATGCAAAGGCTATGAATGCCTTATTTTGTGCACTTGATAAAAACGAGTTCAACCGTGTTTCGGTTTGTGAAACCACATTTGATATTTGGCACACACTCGAAGTGACTCACGAAGGCACAAGTAGAGTGAAAGAGTCAAAAATCAATCTTTTGATACATTCTTTCAAACTTTTCCGGATGAAACCGAATGACACTATTGGTGACATGTTTACCCATTTCACGGATGTCGTCAATGGCCTAAAAGGACTCGAAAAAAGTTTTTTGGATTTTGAGCTCGTAAATAAGATTCTAAGATCCCTTCCTAAAAGTTGGGATCCTAAAGTCACTACTATTCAAGAGGCGAAAGATCTAAACAACTTCCCTCTTAAAGAACTAATCGGGTCATTAATGATATACGAGATGACCTGCAAAGCTCATGAAGAGCAAGAAGACATCCTTCCAAAGAACAGGAAGGATATGGCACTCAAAACTTTAGAAGACCACTTGAGAGAAAACTCAAGTGATGAGGACTATGACGATGACTTGGCACTTCTAACAAGAAATTTTAAAAAATTCATTAAAAGAAACAAGTTTAAGAATGACACAAAAAATAAACTTGAACCCAAGAAGGACCAAGTTATTTGCTACGAGTGCAAAAAGCCGGGACACTACAAAAGTAATTGTCCCCAAGTCAAAAAGAGAATATCAAAGAAGAAAGCGCTCAAAGCAATGTAGGATGACTCGAGCACGTCCGAAGAAGAGGAGTCCAACACTGAGCAAGTTGCTCATTACGCCTTAATTGCCATCGGAGAGGAGAAACCTATAACATCGCAAGCTAGGAGCAAGAGATGGTACCTTGATAGTGGATGCTCAAGGCATATGACCGGAGATCCATCTCAATTCTCTAAGCTTACTAGCTTAGACGAAGGCTATGTCACCTTCGGAGACAACAACAAAGATAAAATCATTGACAAAGGAACCATAGGTAACAAATCCAACTTCTTTATTGAAGATGTTTTGTTAGTTGATGGTTTAAAACATAACCTCTTGAGCATTAGTCAATTATGTGATAAAGGATATTTTATCAGATTTGAATCTAATGCTTGCATCATTGAAAAATCACACAAAAACACGTCTATGATTGCATTAAAACAAAATAACGTATACACTATTGACATCAATGATTTGTGTAATGAAATGTGTTTTTCAGTTTTGAATGAGGATGCTTGGCTATGACATAGAAGAATAAGTCATGCTAGCATGAAACTAATCACTCAAATATCATCTAAAGAACTTGTAAGAGGAATTCCTCATATCAAGTTCATCAAAGATAATGTATGTGATGCTTGCCAATTAGGTAAACAAATTAAGGGTAGTTTCAAATCTAAGAATCAAATAAGCACCTCTAGGCCCTTACAATTGATCCATATGGACTTGTTCGGACCAATCTCTACATCAAGCCTAGGAGGTAGCAAATACGTCTTCGTCATTGTGGATGACTATAGCAGATACACATGGACTTACTTCTTAAAACAGAAAAATGAATGCTTTAGATATTTTACCAAGTTTTGTAAATTTGTTCAAAATGGGAAGGGTTCTATGATTTCGTCAATTAGAAGTGATCACGGTGGTGAATTTCAAAACCATGATTTCCAAGAATTTTGTGAACTCAATGGATACAACCATAATTTCTCTACTCCTAGAAATCCTCAACAAAATGGAGTAGTAAAAAGAAAAAATCGAAATTTACAAGAAATGGCAAGAACCATGTTGAATGAACATAGCCTACCCAAATATTTTTGGGCCGAAGCCGTAAACACTGCATGCTATATTTTGAATAGAGTTCTAGTAAGACCCTTACTCACCAAAACTCCCTATGAGTTATGGAACAACAAAAAACCCAATGTTTTATATTTTAAAGTCTTTGGGTGTAAGTGTTTTATCTTGAATGAAAAAGATAACTTAGGAAAATTTGATGCTAAATCTAATGAAGGAATCTTTCTTGGTTATTCTTCGGTTTCTAAAGCTTTTCGTATCTTCAATAAAAGAACTTTAATTATTGAAGAATCCATTCATGTTGTTTTCAACGAGATTTCCGAAATCAAGAAAAACGATTTTGATGATGATGTTAATTTTGATTTCTTGAATTTAAATGAAACCCCGTCTCCAACTAGCAACTTGGATGCATCCACTTCCGAAACATCCTTACCCAAGGATTGGAAGTATGTAGATGCTCATCCTAAGGAGCTAATCTTAGGAGACACATCAAAGGGGGTTCAAACACGTTCTTCTCTTAAAAATTTTTGTTCCAACGCTGCTTTTCTCTCCCAAATTGAACCCAAATGTGTTGACGAAGCCATGAAAGATGATTCATGGATTATCGCAATGCAAGATGAATTAAATCAATTTGAGAGAAATGAGGTGTGGAAGCTTGTTCCTAGGCCAAATGACCATTTAGTTATTGGTACTAAATGGGTTTTTAGAAACAAGCAAGATGAATATAGTATCGTGGTTAGAAACAAGGCTAGATTAGTAGCCAAAGGCTTCAACCAAGAAGAAGGTATCGATTATGAAGAAACCTTCGCTCCTATAGCTCGATTAGAAGCCATAAGGATGCTCCTTGCCTACGCTGGTAGTAATAATTTTAAGTTGTTTCAAATGGATGTTAAAAGCTCTTTTCTTAATGGCTTTATTTCCGAAGAAGTCTATGTTGAACAACCTCTTGGATTTGAAAATAATAGCCTCCCTAATCATGTGTTTAGATTAACTAAAGCTCTCTATGGTTTAAAACAAGCTCCGAGGGCTTGGTATGAGAGACTTAGTTCTTTTCTTATTGAAAATAATTTCACAAAAGGCAAGGTTGATACTACATTGTTCATCAAGAATTTTGAAAATAATTTTCTCATTGTTCAGATTTATGTTGATGATATTATCTTTGGTTCTACGAATGAATCTCTTTGTGAATCTTTTGCTAAAACTATGAGTCTTGAATTCGAAATGAGTTTAATGGGAGAATTAATATTCTTCTTAGGCTTACAAATCAAACAACTAAGCAATGGCATCTTTATTAGTCAAACTAAATATGCTATGAATTTGCTAAAAATGTTTAATATGAATAGCTCAAAAGCTATTAACACTCCTATGAGCACCTCCACTAAGTTAGAAATTGATGAAAGTGGAGAAAGTTTCGATCAAAAAACTTATAAGGGCATGATAGGAAGTTTACTTTACCTCACTACAACTAGACCAGATATCATGTTCAGTGTAGGACTTTGTGCTAGATTTCAATCAAACCCTAAGATATCTCATCTCAAAGCAGTTAAAAGAATACTTAGATATCTTAATGGTACCACAAATCTAGGATTATGGTACCCAAAATCAGAGAATCTTAAGTTAATTGCTTATTCTGATGCGGACTTTGCTGGCTGTAGACTAGATAGAAAAAGCACATTAGGAACATGTCAATTTTTAAGACATGCCCTTGTTTCCTGGTCATCTAAGAAACAAAACTCGGTTGCACTATCAACAACCGAAGCTGAATATATTGCAGCAAGTGCATGCTGTGCACAAGTTGTATGGATGAAAAACACCTTAGAAGATTATAAAGTTCATCTTAAAAATATTCCCATTAAATGTGATAACACAAGTGCAATATGTTTAATAAAGAATCCTATACAATACTCAAGAACAAAACATATTGATATTAGACATCACTTTATACGAGATCATGTTACTAATCATGATGTAATCATAGAGTTCATTGACACTAAACATCAACTAGCTGATATTTTTACAAAACCTCTAAGTAAAGAATAATTTGATTTCATAAGAAGAGAATTAGGAATGTTGATGTGTCCGAATACATAAACTTGTTGAAATTATTTTTCGGACTTTATTGATTGATTAATCAATTTCACTTAATTGCTATGATGATTTTACACAATTACATGTTAGAAATTATGTGTATGAATATAAAAATTTCCATGATGATAAGCATGTTTTGTCTTCAAGATCATATTTAAAAATCAATAGCATAGTCTCGTCCGAATGCATAAAAGTCTTAATTTCGTTTTTGGATTCTCTTAAAAATCGGAGTTTCTCAATACATTATCCTCTTCCAGACTCAATAAAGCATATGTCATAACGAGTTTAATTCTCATCATTGTTGACATATGAAATACATCTCTCATACACCTATGTGAAGAATATTCTTTAAAGAAATAGATTTAATAAAATGATTCCTGATTATATGAATGATAGTGTTTTTACTAACAAGGATTCGTTTCTAATACATATCTTGATCCTTGTGAAAATGAAGCAAGATTTAATCTCTCATCAATTTTAACTTCATTTAAAGTAAACTCACAAATAGATGGTGGAGATGCGGGGTAAAAACAGAATTGATATCTTAATGTCATGGTTGCATAATTGACTCACTATTGAAAATGACATGAACCCAGTAAAGGCATCACACTTATGCTCAAAATTCACTTATATTGTTCTCCTGGTATCACAATTACCATGCTTTTTGTTGATGACAAAGGGGGAGAAATATATAAGTATTAATGTCATGCTTGCATCACCAAGAGATATATGAATTGCTATGCTATGATTGCTATAATTTGCATTATGCCTTGTTTGTATCATGTCAAGATATCAAACAAAAAATCTTACTTCGTAGTTTTACATGTTGATATCTTACAATATGATGAATTACTACTATTACTATCATTCAAACTTGTAATGTAAAATTTGAAAATGAATGTCAAGCTTTGACATCATCTTCAGAGAGCTACATCATGATGGGAATCATGATGGGAGTATTGATAAGTTTAAATGATTTTAACTTATCAATATGTCTCTTGAATTCAAAGGTTTTGAATTCAAGAATGACTTATCTCAAGTATGGCATATAGACAGGGGGAGTTAAGGTTAACTCCATTATCAATTGATTGTCATCATCAAAAAGGAGGAGATTGTTGACTCTCGAATTTTGATGATGAAGTCAATTGTCATTTGTTATCTAATCTATATGTTGAGATAAGTGTGCAGGATTAACTATGATGAAAGTAAGATATGCAGCAGGAGTTGCGTCGGAGTCAAGACAATGATCACGTTGGGAGTTCGAGAGTTCGACGGAAGTAAGGACAGTCATCGGAGGTTCTGCGGGAACAAATCCGAGAAGTCCATGAGCTTGCCAAAGAAGCTCGTCGGAACTCACCAAGTGGATCGTCGCAAGTCCAGGAGTTTGCCGAAAGTCCGCAGGAGCATCACCGAGGGTTCATCGGATGATCGACGGAAGTTCACCAAAAGCTCGCCGGAAGAAGCGATTGACGCACCGGAGTAAGTTGCAGTAAATGTCTTAGAAAATATCGTAGTTAGCACAATGATTAAGTTGAAAATGGGAGGTGATCCCATTAACTTAATCTTAGGATAATTGGGCCCCTAAAAAACCCAAATTGGGCCGAATGGATCAACCCATTCGGACCCTGATTTCTACCAGGCGGTGGCACCACTTGGGCTCAGTCTCCGAGCGAGACTGGGCGGTGCAATCGCCCTTGACAGGAGGTGGCACCGCCTAAGCTCGGTCTTCGAGCTCTGGCAGGAGGTGCAACCACCCCTGACAGGAGGTGGCACCGCCCAGAGGCTCAGTCTTTGAGCTCTGCCAGGCGGTGCAACCGCCTCAGTCAGGCGGTCCAACCGTCAGATCCCGGAATTCCAAGAATTGACAGTTTTGAGCTCAGAATTCAAACTAGGTTGGTGCCTATAAATACCCCACCCTTTCAGCACTGAAAGGGCACTCAAACACACCGAAATCCTGATCTTATTCTGTAATTTTTAGAGCTCAAAATTATTGTAAAGGCCAAAAGTTCTTTTCCCTCTTTTCTTCCAAGTTTTGATCTTTAAAGAGATAAGAGAAAATTCTGTAAGGGTTGTCTCCTAAGGAGTGAAACTGTAAAAGGGTGGTTGGCCTTCGCCTATTGAAGGAAGGCCTCTAGTGGACGTCGG
This sequence comes from Musa acuminata AAA Group, assembly GCF_036884655.1. Classification (NCBI taxonomy): domain Eukaryota; kingdom Viridiplantae; phylum Streptophyta; class Magnoliopsida; order Zingiberales; family Musaceae; genus Musa; species Musa acuminata. Next base: position 24,982,353 of record NC_088357.1, read on the forward strand.
TGACCTCGTCGGTGGAGGAAGCCAAAAGTGGATGTAGGTCAAGATTGACTGAACCACTCTAAATCTCGGTTTGCATTTACTTTGAGCATATTATCTTTACTGTAAACCTCCTCAAAAGCTTACTGCTTTCTGCGCATATACAATTGGGTTTCAAGCTTTGCACTTTCCGAATCAGCGTTTAGACGTAAATCAGTTTTATCGTACAATCATCATATTTCAGTTTGCGTTTACGTTTTGATTTCTATCATAACTGCAAAACTACCTTTATATCCTTGCTTTAACTGCATCTCGCTTAATCAAGTGATTTACGAATCAGCATTTAGACGTAAATCAATTTTTTTGTACGAATATCATATTTCAGTTTGCGCCTACTATCTGATTTGAACCATAACTGCAAACTGCATTTATATCTTTGCTGCATCTTGCTTAATCAAAAGTTAAAGTGATTTACGAATCGGCTTTCTTACTGAAATCACTTTTATCGAACGAACGCAGTTTTTTTTTAAATCGTAGAAGGTCTTCCGCTGCACTAATTCACCACCCCAAGCCCCCTCTTAGTGCTCTTGATCCTAACAACATACACCATCACAAGCTAGGAGCAAGAGATGGTATCTCGATAATGGATGCTCAAGACATATGATTGGAGATCCATCTCATTTCTCTATGCTCACTAGCAAAGAAGAAGGGTACGTCACCTTCGGAGACAACAACCAAGGCAAAATCATTGGCAAGGGAACCATAGGTAACAAATTAAATTTTTCTATTGATGATGTCTTACTAGTTGATGGATTGAAACATAATCTCTTGAGTGTTAGTCAATTATGCGATAAAGGTTATATCGTTAGATTTGAATCAAATGTGTGTATTATTGAAAAACCAAACCATAACATAACTATGATTACATTAAAACAAAATAATGTCTACACCATCAACCTTGATGAACTAAGTAATGAAATGTGCTTCTCCGCTTTAAATGATGATACTGGCTTTGGCATAGGAGACTAGGCCATGCAAGCATGAAACTAATATCTAAGATCTTATCTAGAGGATTAGTACGAGGAATTCCAAATATGAAGTTTATTAAGGACAAAGTATGCGATGCATGTCAACTAGGTAAACAAATAAAAACTAGTTTCAAACCAAAAACTCAAATTAGCACCACTAGACCATTACAATTGATTCATTTGGACTTATTTGGACCAATTGACACGACAAGTCTAGGGGAAAGCAAATATGCGTTTGTAATTATGGATGACTATACTAGATACACTTGGACCTATTTCTTAGCTCACAAAAGTGATTGTTTCAAGTGTTTCTCTAAATTTTGTAAACTCACTCAAAACGAAAAAGGTTTCATGATTTCATCAATTCGGAGTGATCACGGTGGCGAATTTCAAAACCGTGACTTTCATTTGCTTTCGATATGTGCTTATTCTAGTTTCATTCCTTTGGATATTGAATTCATCTAACCTTCTTATTTGAATTGAGCTACATATGATTGTTTGGAATCCATGTATACTCTTGCTTTCATTTCATTCCAAATCTGAATACATTTGTGAGAGATTATTGCTTGCATCGTATTGACTCGTAAAGGCACATGTACATTTTGTTGTTCCGCGTGTGCTTCTGATATATGCTATTTATTGTTCATACTGCCTTTTGTACTCTGGTGTTGTGGGATAATGTGAACCTTTGCCAGAAATGGTAAAGGGAGTTATGTATAGAGCCTGCGATGCTCTGTCGGCCCCCTCTGACTTCACCTAGACGTGGGTGGATGGAGCTCCCAGACGTGGGAGACTTCTGTCTGGTGGTCATTTAGAAATGGATGAATCACATTCTGTCTGTGGTCCCACTACACCTTTTGTATGTTTGATATGATATCCAGAGCTTTGGTTATGTGTTTCTGTACATGCTTTGGATAAGAATGATATGAATGCAACGTCAAAGACGACGTTTGAGCTTCTGTTTGGTATTTGTGATTGATATGCTCTGAAATGTTCCATACGCCGTTGATATGCTCCGGAACATTTCATATGCCACTGATAAGCTCCGAAACATTTCATTTGTTATTTATATGCTCCGAAATGTTTCATTCATCATTGATATGCTTCGAAATGTTCCATACGCGGTTGATATGCTCCGGAACATTTCATACGCCATTGATAAGCTCCGAAATGTTTCATTCATTGTTGATATGCTTCGAAATGTTCCATATGCCGTTGATATGCTCCGGAACATTTCATATGCCATTGATAAGCTCTGAAATGTTTTATTCATTGTTGATATGCTTCGAAATGTTCCATGCGCCGTTGATATGCTCCGGAACATTTCATACATCATTGATAAGCTCCGAAATGTTTCATTTGTTATTGATATGCTCCGAAACGTTTCATTCATTGCTGATATGCTCCAATTACTCTATGCTCCATCTGTTATGAACCAAATATGTTTGATTAAAATGTCATTTGTGATTTTGCATCTAATGATATTACGTCTATGAATTCTTATATTCTGCCTTGCATTTTGAAACTTTATCTCTTTGGAAATTGTCCTCTTTTGACATGAATATGTTAGTCACTTGCTGAGCTTTATATGCTCACCCCGTTGTTGTATAAATTTTTCAGGATAGCTTGTCGCTTGCTTAAATG